>NW_002476021.1:0-6276 GCF_000189635.1 Tetrahymena thermophila SB210
TCCCTAATTTCCTATATAATTAACTCTTTTATAAGTATAAAGTATAAAATTAAATATTAAACAAAATCACCTAAAATCCATATAAACCTCTTCAAATAGCTCTTTTTATTTAGGCAATAAAGATAATTCTTTTTTAAGGGAACTATCATCTAAATCTTTGTACCTTTTAAGCATTTAAATGCTTCAGATATTCTAAGTAAATATTGATTTTACATTTTGTATAAGTTTAGCTTAAATTTAATATTTTTTTTATTTTAATCTAACTTTTTACACTTTAAACATTATATTTTAATTAATAAAATTTAAAAAAATTTAATTACTATCAAATTTTATTGTTGCTCAGCTTTTTTCTTCTGCCATTTTTTTAATTGTTTCTTTTATTTTAATTTATTCTACTTAATTAATTTATATATTACTAAATGATTCATTTAAAAAGAAAAAATGATCAGATTAATAATTTTAGGTTAGTTAAAAGGTCTATTAAAGTATAAAAAAAACCATTTTAAGTATCATTTTAAAAATAAATGGAAATATTTGGTTTACATAAAGTAGATAGTGAATTGTAAAATATTTTTTAAGTATTTTTTTTCAATTAATTTCTTTAGCTCCTCTCGTGATCATCAATTAAAATTTAATAATTATTTTAAGATTAAAATACTAATTTAAAAGAAGAATAAAATATCTTATTATATTAGCAATAATAAATAAAAATTTATTTAATCTTCTTAAAGTTTTATAAAAGTTAATGACTATTCTAGTATTTAAGAGGATAAAAAAATAATTTTTAAAGAAATTCCTCCTGTTAATTAATATTTCTCTTAAATTTGAAAAAATACCTTGAAAAATTATGTAACAGGATAATAATTTGAAATTTATTAACAAATAAATAAAAAATACTAAAAATATATTTAAATTTCATTTTAATTATTAAAAGAAATTATAAAAATATAAAACTTGTAATTAGTGATACAATCTTTTAATATTTGAAAATTAATCAAATATTTTAATAGATCTTAATTTGTTCACTTTATGAGCCATCTTTAATTTAAGAATTTTTTATTAATTCTATTTCGTTTTAAATTGTTTCCGAATACCCTTTTTAATAGACTTCCTTAAATTGAGAGTTTTCTGTCACATTTTACTTTTAATTATCTTCGATTTAATTGCCTATAGAATTCTCTTTGTTTTAAGAATCTTCTTGAATGTCTCCACTGTGTGCTTATAAGTAAGATATCTTAAATTTAACATTAATTGGTTTTTAACTATTTGTCAAGTGCTTTTATTCTACGCTTAACATTGATTTTGGTTTAAAACTTGCATAAAGTCCTAATTTATTATTATAAAAGTTTAGTTTTTTTTTATATTATATTTTTTAGTTTACTTTCTGTTTAACTGTTAATCATCTATGTATTAAAATTAGAGCTGTCTGTTTCAATGCTCAACATTTATCTGTGACTATTTGGTATAGAATCTAGCTACTTAGTAGGACTTAAGTCTTGTAAAAAAATATTTTCTTAATCTTATTTAGAATTAAGTTAATTATCATTTTCTTGTTGGTTTTATTAAGCTTGTATTTTGTTTTAAGGGAATTTAATAAATTAATTAAATGAAAATAAAAAATTTACTTGTTTTTGTATTTCTAATAGAAGAGAGCATTTCCTTAATTTAATTTTGATTTAACTTTGCAAACTCTTTTAAAGATGATCTGATCTTTTGCTTTAAAGCAGGATTTATTTTTATCTTTCTTTATTTAAAGTATTTTTGTATTGATGGGTATTTTTCAAAAACTTTAAACAATAGATTAATGACTTAATTATATTTGTCTTTTAGTATTCTTAGAGCTATGTAAATGATAAAAAATGAGTTAATCAAAACTATTATTATAAAACAGCCAATTTTCAAATAATTGTATTAATTATTGTTAATGAAGACACAAAGCAATATTGTGAAAGCACAAATTTAAGTTGAATAATTATCAATTTTATTTAATTAATCTTATTAGTAAGGCTTGTATTTATTTGATAGCACTCCATAAAACAAAATAACTAAGTAGATTAAAATACCTTTCACCATTACAACTTAAGAATAAAAGTTCAGAAGAATAATTATCACAATTTTTTGAATGATTTTAATTATCTCCCAAAAATAGACAGAATCTTTATATTCTTAAAATAAAAACCCATATTTTAAATTTATTTTTACATCATTTAAACCATGTCTTCTTTAGGAAATATAAATCTAAATAAATAGAAAAGCAGGTAAAACAATAGTACACAATATCAAAAAAGGTAGAACTAAGGCTATACTGTAAAATTTATATGTATCTGTGTAGCATTAATAATTCATATTAATTAATATGTAATCTGTGTTCATTATTTTTCTACAGGAAAGAAGGCCAATCATTTAAGAAACTAAGTCTGGTTATACATAAAGGAATAAAAATATTGATGCTGTATATACTGAGTAAGAAAAAAGACGCGTTGACTTGTAGTAACACTTTTATATAATTACTTCATATACTAAGTAAACTAACAAAATAGCTAAAGGGCATAGAATGGAAACAATCAATTTCAAATAAATCAAGGGAATGTCAGAATTTAAATCTTTTATTAAACATTCTAAGTAGTCAATAGATGTAGAAATAGGCACTCCTAAGTAAGAAATTGCATCTATTACATCTTTTTATTTAAATATATATGTTATTTTTTATGGTATTCCATTTATTATTTAATTTGATTGATTTTATTTCAATAAATTTTTTTAAAGTCAAAAAATATAAAAAATTTGTTAATTTAAATTAATTAATTAATTATTTTTTGTGTTTATAAGATTAATTAATGAAACTGAAGGTTTATTTTGATTTCAAAAACATTAAATTTTTAAGATAGTAAATAATTTACATGCTCCTATATTTAAATTAAATGAGACAGCTGCAGAGGCAATCTAAATATAATTAACAAAAATCTTCATATAGATTTTTGATTTCTACTCATAGAGAAGGGTCTTTTATCTATCCATAAATGTGTATACATTTTTTTTATAAAAGGCATTTACAATTAACCTTAATCTTTAATTTTTTTTGTCTCTCCTAACAGTGAGATACACAGCAAAAAATATCCATAATATAGATAAAAATAATTTCCATAAATTGTATGTCTATTCTTTACATTTTATGCACTCAAATTTATTTTTTTTTGTATAACTAGTTTTCCAATAAGTACCATACACCTATTTATTTGTGTTATTCTAATAAAAAAAAAATTATTTTTTATAAATTTAATGATTACATCACATTCTTCACACAAGGGCCCTATATTCCCTTCTATACAAACAGCATTTCCATATGAATTTCCTATGCAATTTTCCAATCTATTAGTACATTCAATAATATCTGAGCTGTATTGTTCTTCTCTCCAAAAACCTTGCTTTAAAAGAATTACTCCTCTAGTGCATTCACCTCCAGAAGGGCATGAATAACACCCAGAAAAGTCTAGAGAGTATTTACCTTCATCACAAGTTTAACATTCTTAAAAATTATTATTATACGAAGAGATTATTTCACCTTTATTGCATTCCCTAAAATTAACTTAAATAGGATAGGAATAGTTTTGCTCATAACTTTGAGTATTACTATTAAATATTTTTATTGAATCAGATGTAAATTCAATAAAAGACACTTGCCCTGGCTTACCAATCAAAGTTATTTCTTTGAAGTCTCTAAGTTAAAATATAATATCTGGTAGGGTATCACCACTTTTAAATTTATCCAAAATTACTTTTGCTTAATTACTATTGCTATTTACTTTAAATTTGTTTTAATTTATTAAATATAACTCTTGAGGGTATGAAAATTTATCTGTTCCATAATAATCAGCTATATTGTTATGTATTTAAGAATTTTTATCTAATATTGGGTTGATCCCTTGATTAAAAATTCCACCAGCAACCAATGCACTGTTTTAATAAATTAATGTATTTGTTAAAAGGATATTCTATTGTTATGTATTTTATGCTTATGAAATGATATAAATTGCACCTCCATATCCCTACGAAGCTTTATTTAAAGTAAATTTACTGTTAATAAAGTTCAACTAAAATACCTATTGAGAAAAAAGAAATAAATATCACTATAAATACTATAAAATTATTATACATCTTGCTAGCTCGTTTACAAGTAAAAGGCTCCTCCATCCTTATTAACTTCATTATTTATAAAATACGTGTTCTCAATAATATTATTAATAGAATTAAGTCCAACTACTGAGAATTAACCACCATTAGATGACTATTCAAAAATTATTAATTAAATTAAATTAAAAATTAGAATTACAATACCTAAGAATCTATAAATCGGCAATCTTAAACGATTAGAGTAGATTATTGACTTAATATTGATGAGCCTTAACAGTTGTATAAACAAGAAATTGAATTAAAAACTGAATTTTAATTTATTTTTAATTATGAGTTTGTAATCCTGATCAATGAATTAAAAGAGCCTTAATTATTTTATGTAGATTCTTCAATTATTCTTGATTTGGGTATAGATTAGTGTATATTTTAGAATTTGGTATTTTGTATTGTGAGCTAACCTTGGATGAAGTCAATCAGGCTTAGAGTAAAATTGTTTTTTTCAACTATTGAATTTTAAATAGTCACATTTGAAGAAGTAGCACTCATTAAAAGAGGTGAAGAGCTTGTGGGTATATTTAAATTGCTGAAATTCAATTAATTTATAGTTACCTCAGAATTTTAAAGTTGGAATGTCGTTAATTAATCATACTTAATTTCATTAAATAAATTTAATACCTAAAACTATTAATTATGAGTGACAGCCATGCTTTGTATAGTTAAATTACATTTTATTGCATTTAAAAATGCAGAATTAGTACCTCCAAAAGCATTCAAAATTTTTATACCTATTAAAATAATATGATTCTGTTAGCTTTGCTAAATTAATTAAGATTGCCTAATTTAATGTATAAATTGAGATAAAATAAATATATTTTCTATAAACAATTATTACCCAATAGACAAAGCTTTTGAATTAGAAGAATTTGAGTAAATATCTGAAAAATTGCATTAATTAAATGATAAATCAAATATCGCACTTTAAGGGTCTAAAAATAGAGCTCCTCCATCCATAATAGAAAATCCTTAACTAAACTATGATTAATTCACCTCAATTAATAACTTCTAATTTTATGGTTCGATATATAAAAATGAACCTATCCTAGATGTTGATTATGAGAATTAAGTATTATTAATAATCAATGTATCTGTTTTAACCCTTAGAAATCCGCCATTTTATTTAAATATATAGTTATTATCATTCAGGTCAAATGAAGATTTGCTAAATGTACAATTATTTATCTTAGTAGAATTGCTCTAAAAATATAGAAAATTATACTATGAGTTAGACTTAGAGTTTTAAAAAGTGTTATTATAAAGTATTATATCTCCTCCAGAATTTAATACCTAAATAGCAGTAGTTGATTATGTTTAGGGATTAAGAAGACCACTTAATTAATTGTCATGAAAGTTGGAATTGGAAATTGTTACTGTAGTCTGGTAAAAAGATGAGATAAATAGAGGATTTGCTTAGGTGTTAACTTTTGTTTGCTAAAAAAAGCAATTAAATACTTCTATTTTGGAAGCATTAATTTAATTTTACTAGTAATTTTAGTTTATTATGCTTAATATTGAGTTATCTATTGCATTAATATAACTTGATTTAAAAATGTTTATATTTAAAATATTTATATCTTCAAATTAGAAACATCCTGCATAAGATTCTGACAAAGCAGCATTTATAAAACTTTGTTAATTTGAACAAGTTATATTAAATAAACTTGCATTTTTTGATTAAGTAATTGAAGAAAATGCTATCTCTACATGATTTTAAAAAACAATATTTTAAATGCTAATGTTTAATAATTTATTTATTTATATTAATGGAATAGTTAATTTATTCGTATCAGAAATATTTTATGAATCAGATGTGTAGGAATTATTAGATGCATAAATGTTATTAAGAATTAGAGTATGCATAGGAAGTAAATTAAAGTAGTAAATTGCATTGAAGAATAGGTAAGATGCCATTGTTTAAAAAGAATTCTACTAAATGATAACATTTTGGAAAGAAAATTGGTTATCATTTTGACTTATACTTGTTACAGTAGTAAATACTGATTAATCACAAAATTAATTACCAATAATCTTCATATCGTTTACATCGAATTAGCTAACTTAAAATAAGTAACCTACAGTTGAAGATTT
>NW_002476020.1:0-1676 GCF_000189635.1 Tetrahymena thermophila SB210
ACATATTTATTATATTATAACTTATTTATTTATTCATCCTTTCATTCTAATTTTTTTGTAAATCAATATTTATCATAAGGTTTGTGTGTCATAAACAAATTGATTGAGTCTTCTAAATATTTAAGTCTCTTGAAAGTCAACACACTTGTTATACCTGTCTATCTTCCTATATTAACTATATATTATTTATTTAATTCTTAGTTAAAACTTCTTAACAAATTTAATTTTACTTTTATTTTTTATTGTGCTATTTATTTATTTTAGAAGTGTAAATAATATTTTTACACTAATTACAGAATCAATAAAAATAATTTGTCTTTAACCTCAAAATAGATCCAATTTTTTGAAAATTTTACATTCTAAAATTGTTTTATTTATTAAAAAATTAATTAATTAATCAATCAATCAATTAATAAATTATTATTTTAATTTTTAAATTTTACCACCAACTATTTTCCAAATTTAAAATGAATCAGCTTAATTTAATTTATAGGTACTGAAATAAATTAATTACTAACTGTTTATATTTAATTAATTAATTATTTTAATCAATAATAAGTTAAGTCTATCTATCATGAAAATAAATTAGTAAATATTAAAATAAATATTACAGCCTATTTTATTATTTTTTAAAATAAATTAATATTTTAATAAAAATTAAATTGAATTTTTACTCGCTATTAAAATTAGTGTATGATATTTTTCAACAAAGTGTAAAAGAATTGAAGTTTCTTCAAAAGAGAGGTATTTTAGTTAAATTAATTAGTCATTTATTACATCCTTTTTATTATATTTAATTGTTCATTATGTCTTATTAAATTTCATATTGCAATCATTAATTAAATAAATAATAAATTAATAAATAAATTAATTAATTAATTAATTAATTAGTTACTCGCTTTTTGGAAATTTTAAGAATTTCATTTAAAATATTTTCAAAGATTTGAAAATGAATTAATGAATGATTATTTACCAACTATATATTTTAAATTATTAACAAGTTTAAAATCTCTAAGTCTGTCTCAGTAATAAATAAATAAATAATTATGAAAATGTCTGTTACTTCCTTTTTTAAAATAATATTTAAATTAGTTATTTAATTCATGTATAAAATTACTAAATATTTTATTATCAAAATTAATTAATTTTAAATTATTACAATCTATTTTTAACATGAGAATACAATACAATTACCATCTTTCAATTAAAAGTCACTAAAAATATTAATTAATTACTCCCTATTAGAATATTCAATTTAATTCTCCGTTATTAAATGCAAAAAGTATTTAAAATGTTATTTACGTCAATCTATTAATTAAGAAAAATAAATTCAAACTATTTGTTTTAATTTATAAGAATTCAAAATGCATGTAAATCTAAGTTTTACGATCTATTTTAATTTAAAGTTCAGCTCATCCAACTTCTTTCCAAAAACTGTTAAAGATTTATTATATATTACTTCTTGCTATTTTTTATTTGAAAATTATTTTATTTAATTTAAAGTTAAAATTATTTAAAAATATTACAATTCACTATTTTCAGTTTTAAAATTGGCTTAGCATTTTTCAATATTAAATCATTTAATAAGATTACTCCCATCTATTTTGATTAATTTTTATAGTTAGCTAGTTCATTATCTTTCAGTTTAAAATTAATTAAAAATATTACTCTTTCCT
>NW_002476019.1:0-2007 GCF_000189635.1 Tetrahymena thermophila SB210
TTTCTTTTTCTTTTTATTGTGATTGCTTTTTTTTTGTTCTTTCTTTGTTAATTTAGCTCATCATTTTATTTTCAACTTTTGCTTTTATTATTTATTTCTTATTATTTCATATTTTTTCTTCATTTTTTCCTTCTAATTAACTATTTAATGATATATTCTTTCTTCAATATTTAAAAAGTGGAAATTAAATTGGTGATGAAGGTGCATCAGGCTTAGGTTCTGCTTTAGCAAATTGCATTAATCTCTCAAATTTGACACTTGACCTTCGGTAAAAGTTTATTTGTTTTTGATTGTGATATTTTAAATTATAAAAATTAATTAATAACAATAATACTCTTTTTTTCTTTTTCTTTTTATTGTGATTGCTTTTTTTGTTCTTTGTTTGTTAATTTAGCTCATCATTTTATTTTCAACTTTAGCTTTTATTATTTATTTCTTATTATTTCATATTTTTTCTTCATTTTTTCCTTCTAATTAACTATTTAATGATATATTTTTTCTTCAATATTTAAAAAGTCGAAATTAAATTGGTGATGAAGGTGCATCAGGCTTAGGTTCTGCTTTAGCAAATTGCATTAATCTCTCAAATTTGACACTTTACCTTGGGTAAAAACAGTTTATTTGTTTTGGATTGTGATATTTTAAATTATAAAAACTAATTAAAAACAATAAAGCTCTTTTTTCTTTTTCTTTTTATTGTGATTGCTTTTTTTTTGTTCTTTGTTTGTTAATTTAGCTCATCATTTTATTTTCAACTTTTGCTTTTATTATTTATTTCTTATTATTTCATATTTTTTCTTCATTTTTCCTTCTAATTAACTATTTAATGATATATTTTTTCTTCAATATTTAAAAAGTTAGAATAAAATTGGTGATGAAGGTGCATCAGGCTTAGGTTCTGCTTTAACAAATTGCATTAATCTCTCAAATTTGACACTTGACCTTCGGTAAAAGTTTATTTGTTTTGGATTGTGATATTTTTTATTATAAAAACTAATTAAAAACAATAAAACTCTTTTTTCTTTTTCTTTTTATTGTGATTGCTTTTTTTTTTGTTCTTTCTTTGTTAATTTAGCTCATCACTTTATTTTCAACTTTTGCTTTTATAATTTATTTCTTATTATTTCATATTTTTTCTTCATTTTTTCCTTCTAATTAACTATTTAATGATATATTCTTTTTTCAATATTTAAAAAGTGAAAATTAAATTGGTGATACATACATACATACATACTCGCACATGGTGACATGCACTCGGGATAGGGGCCCTATATATAATTACTTATACATTATTATTATACGTATACCAATTTATTTATATATAATTGTGGGTAATATATTAGAAGGGAAGGGTCACCTACACCCTAATGGCATTTCTACTAATTAAAGTTTTTGGAAAGTTTTTTAAATTGGTGATGAAGGTGCATCAGGCTTAGGTTCTGCTTTATCAAATTGCATTAATCTATCAAATTTGACATTTGACCTTTGGTAAAAACAGTTTATTTGTTTTGGATTGTGATATTTTAAATTATAAAAACTAATTAAAAACAATAAAGCTCTTTTTTCTTTTTCTTTTTATTGTTATTGCTTATTTTTTGTTCTTTGTTTGTTAATTTAGCTCATCATTTTATTTTCAACTTTTGCTTTTATTATTTATTTCTTATTATTTCATATTTTTTCTTCATTTTTTCCTTCTAATTAACTATTTAATGATATATTTTTTCTTCAATATTTAAAAAGTGGAAATTAAATTGGTGATGAAGGCGCATCAGGCTTAGGTTCTGCTTTAGCAAATTGCATTAATCTCTCAAATTTGACACTTGACCTTATGTAAAAACAGTTTATTTGTTTTGGATTGTGATATTTTAAATTATAAAAACTAATTAAAAACAATAAAGCTCTTTTTTCTTTTTCTTTTTATTGTGATTGCTTTTTTTTTGTTCTTTCTTTATTAATTTAGCTCATCATTTTATTTTCAACTTTTGCTTTTATTATTTATTTCTTATT
>NW_002476019.1:2107-9750 GCF_000189635.1 Tetrahymena thermophila SB210
GTGACATGCACTCGGGATAGGGGCCCTATATATAATTACTTATACATTATTATTATACGTATACCAATTTATTTATATATAATTGTGGGTAATATATTAGAAGGGAAGGGTCACCTACACCCTAATGGCATTTCTACTAATCTTCCATGATTTGACTACGCATTATGCTCGCTTCCCATTTGTATTCCAGATCTTCTGTTCAGAATGGGGCCTCCTCTTTACCACCTATCAGATTTGGCCCTTCCCTCCTACCAAGGAGACCGCTGGTAACATTCACATTTTTACATGGAATTTTTCGAAATAAAGGGGGCGGTATAGGATTCGAACCCCCGATATCACTGCTAAGACCCTCCGACTCGCCCACTCGAGTCGCTTAGCCCTTCTTAAATTGGTGATGAAGGTGCATCAGGCTTAGGTTCTGCTTTAGCAAATTGCATTAATCTCTCAAATTTGACACTTGACCTTGAGTAAAAACAGTTTATTAGTTTTGGATTGTGATATTTTAAACTATAAAAATGAATATAAAAAAAAAAGCTCTTTAAATATATTTGATAGCTTTATTTATTTTATTTTTTTATCTTTTTTGTTCCTCTCAAATTATTTTATTTGTTAATTTAAAGAATAATTTTTAATTTAAAAGTTTATTTTATTTTGATATTTATTTTAAAATTTACACAAATTTATTATAAATTTTTTAGCTCAATGAATGAATCATAAGAACTCAAGGTAAAAAGCAAGTGTCTTAAATCAAAAAGATTAGTTGTCTTTAATATTTATTTCTAATGATAAACAATTGGTGAAAAAAAGATGAATAAATATAAAATGTTTGAATATTATTAAATATTTAATTATATAATATTTTGAAAAAGTGTTTTTAACCTAAAATATAAATAGATAGATAGATTTTATTATTGATTTTATATTATTAAATATCATTCATATTTTTGTAAGTAAATAAATTATTTATAAAAAATAAAATAATTAAATTTACTTAAATAAATTAAATCCTCATAAGCAAACTCTCTGGTTTATCCAAAAATGATCAAATAATTTCAAACTTTTAGTTTTATATTAAATCTTATTAAATTATATAAATACCAAACTTTTATATGCCAGTTACATTTTAATCTTAAATATTATCCATGAATCATATTTCTATCCTTTTTTTATTTATCATGATTAATTGGATGCCATGATTTAAATAAAACCTTAGGGATAAATAAAGTTTTACTTTTTATTTTAACTTTAATGGTTTTAACGTTTTTTTTTTTTCTCAAACTTTTAATTTATCTTATGATCATTTTTTTCATTTTATATTTTTTAAAATCATAAAATAATTGTTTTTTTAAATTATCATTTATTCATTCAGACAATACAAATTTGATTTTTTTATTTAAGAATATTTAGAGTAAATTAATAAATTTAAAAGTCTTTAATGCTGAATTTGGTTTTTTATAAGCTTATTTCATATCAAGAATTTATGTAATTTTTTTTTAATGTGGTATAATAAATTTTAAAATGCTTATCTTATTTTTTATTATAAAATGTTCTATAAATATTCTTGAAAAATGCAAATCTGAGGTTTGGAGTATCTCAATACAAATATTTACTTTTTTTAAATTTAATTTTAATATAAATTTTCAATATATTTTTAAAATAATATTTTTTAAACAAATAATTATGTCTTTTATCAAATATTTAAACAAACAACTATCACTTTTACATATAAACCTTGTTTATTTATTTTATAAGAAAGACTTTTTAAATATTTTTAAATTTTAAAGTTATCTAATTTTTTCAATATCTTAAAAACTATTTTCTTTCGCATGTTAGTGTTAGTGTTTATTTGAAGATTAAATGGTTGCTTTTAATTTTTAGCAACTACTTACAAATAAATAAATATCTATCTATTTATTTGATTATTAGAAAAATTGAATATTTCATTTGTTATTAGACTATAGATATTCAAATTTCCACCAAATCTTAATTAAATCAAGTAATTTAGTCTTATTTGAAAACTCTTATAAAATTGAATCTTTTTTTTCAAAGTTGAGAAAATCAATTACTTGGTATTGTTATTCAGTTACTAAAACTGTTAAATATCCATAATTTTTCCTCTTTTCATCATTTATAATTATATAAAAGCTTTTATCATCTTTTGGATTATAGAAAAGGTCTAAATTAATATTTTGTTTTACTTGAGTGAACCTTTTTATATCATTTTTAATTTAATCTTTGTACTAATCATTAAAATTTCCTTTCTCAAATGCAGAATTCATGATCTTAAAATCAGAGTCATTATCATCTTTTATGAGTTATTATTAGACGCAAGAATCTTTATTTTCATATTTAGAATCAACTGAGAATTTCT
Source organism: Tetrahymena thermophila SB210 (assembly GCF_000189635.1). Classification (NCBI taxonomy): domain Eukaryota; phylum Ciliophora; class Oligohymenophorea; order Hymenostomatida; family Tetrahymenidae; genus Tetrahymena; species Tetrahymena thermophila. Next base: position 4,479 of record NW_002476019.1, read on the forward strand.
ATTAATTAATACTAATGCTAGTAGGCTTTTAAGGAGAAATTTGCTTTGTTTTCTCATAATTAAATTAATTTATATTTTTTTAATCATACTCAAATTTCCACCAAAGCCTGATTAAATCAAATAACTTATTTCCATTATCTACTGGTTGGAGTGTTTAATTGGCTTTTTCTTTTTACACTAAATCAACAGCTTTGTATCTTTTTTATAAATAAAAATATCACAATCAAAAACAAATAAACTGTTTTTACCCAAGATCAAGTGTCAAATTTAAAAGATTAGTGCAATTTGCTAAGCAAGAGCTTAAATATGATGCACCTTTTGCACTAATTTAATTTTATCTTTTTAAATATTGAAAAAAAAATATAAAATTAATTAATAATTTAGAAGGTAAAAATGAAGAAAAAATAATAAATAATAAGAAATAAACTAATTTATAAATAAATAATAAAAGCAAATGTTGAAAGTAGAAAAATAAATGAGTTAAATAAGAAAGATTGTAGAAAAAACAACACAATTAAAATAAAAAAGTAAATCAAATAAAAAGTTAATAAACAAGTAAAAAGAGCAAAATTGTTACAAATTCATTTTTATAAATAAAAATATCACAATCCAAAACAAATAAATAAATAAATAAATAAATAAATAAATAAATAAATAAATAAATAAATAAACTGTTTTTACCTAAGATCAAGTATCAAATCTGAGAGATTAGTGCAGTTTGCTAATCCAGAACCTAAGTCTAATGCACCTTTTTCACAAATTTAATTACTACTTTTTATATTTTGAAGAAATAAAATAAAAAAATAAGAAATGAATAAATAATTAATAAAAACAAATAATGAAAATAAAAAATGAGTTAAATTAAGAAAGATTGTAGAAAAAACAATTCAATTACAGTAAAAAAGAAAAAAAAAACATAAACCTAATAAAAAGTTAATAAAAAAATTGAAAGAAAGAGCTATATTATTTTAAATTCATTTTTTTAATAAAAATATCACAATCCAATACAAATGAATAAATAAACTGTTTTTACCGAAGATCAAGTGTCAAATTTGAGAGATTAGTGCAATTTGCTAAACAAGAGCCTAAGTCTGATGCACCTTAATCATTAATTTAATTCTCACTTTTTAAATATTGAAGAAAAAATATATTGCTAATTAGTTTTTTAGAAGGAAAAAATGAAGATAAAATATGAAGTAATAAGAAATAAATAACAAAAGCAAAAGTTGAAAATAAAAAAATGAGTTAAAATAAAGAAAAATAATAGAAAAAGCAACTCAATTACAATAAAAAATAAAAAGAAAAGTAAATCAAATAAAAAGCTAATAAACAAGCTAAAAGAGTTATCTTATTTTAAATTCATTTTTAGCTAAAAATATCACAATCCAAAACAAATAAATAAGTAAATAAACTGTTTTTACTGAAGATCAAGTGTCAAATTTGAGAGATTAGTGCAATTTGCTAAACCAATAACTAAGTCTGATACACCTTTTGCACCAATTTAATTCTTACTTTTTATATATTAAAAAAAAATGAAATAATAAAAAATAATAACAAATTTTGAAAATAAAAATGAGTTATATTAAGAAATATTGTAGAAAAGATAACATGATTACAATAAAAAAGAAAAAAAAAAGTAAATTAAATAAAAAGCTAATAAACAAGTTGAAAGAAAGAGCTGTTTTATTTTAAATTAATATTTATAAATAAAACTATCACAATTTAAAACAAATAAATAAACTGTTTTTACCAAAGATCAAGAGTCAAATTTTAGAGATTATTGCAAATATTTAAACAAGCACCTAAATCTGATACATCTTCATCACCAATTTAACTGGATCTTTTTAAATATTGAATAAAAATATAAAATTAATTAGTTATTTTAAAGGAAGAAATGAAGAAAATAAGAAATGAATGAATTAATAAATTTAAAATAAAAGCAAATGTTGAAAATTAAAAAATGAATGATTTAAATTATGAAAGATCGAAGAAAAAAAAAGCACAAGGATAATAAAAAAGAGAAAAAAGTATTGAAATAAAAAGCTAATCTAAAAGTTAAAAGAGCTTTATTGTTTAAAATTCGTTTTTTTAGTTTGAAATGAACTGAAAGTGAAATATATAGAAAATATTTTTTATAATGATAATTTTTATTATATATTAAATATACCTCAGATCAATATGGAGAATCTAATGAGATAAAAGTGAAGATTTAAATAACTTTTAATATTAGCAAAAATAAATTTAAAGTATATTGATATAAAAATAAATAATTACTTCTTCTAATCTGTTGTAATATTTAATCTATTATATCATTTATTTTTTTCCTAAAATATTGAATAGCAATTTATGTAAATTTAATTAATTAATTAATTAATTTTAAGCGGATAAAAAAAACAAATAAATTATATGAATTTGTAAATTAATTTGCTCTACTAAGAGAAATCACAATAAACTTAGTCTAATATTTATTATTAAATCTAAATATTTTTATTTAAAATGAATATAGCTTAATGCCATTCAAAAATTTATGAATTAAGATCACTATTTTTTTGAATGGTTGTGTCTACCCTATTTGACAAAATTTAGCTCAATTTATAAATTTTGATGTAAAAAATATATATATAAATCAGATTTTTTAATAAATAAATAAAAAATCTATTTGATAATAAGTGGCATGCAAACCATGAAATTTTTGTAAGGTATGTTGATTTTACTAGAGATATTATAAGTATTCCTAAATTTACAGAGCTAAAACAGAAAAATCTATTTATAAACATTATTTTTATAATATTTAAGAACATTAACTACTAGGTTTTTTCAAATATGACTGGCCATCTCTAACTCCTACTATATTTATTTTTAAGAAAATGTTATAAATACAAATATTAAGTTTAATTAGTGAATGTTAAATTAATTTTTATGTGATATCTCTTCATAAAACCAAATATATAAATTAATAATTGATAATTAATTAATTATTATATTTATTTGTTCTTTTTATCCATTTACAATTAAATAAATTGCTATTCAATATTTTTGAAAAAAAAAATAAATGATATAATAGATTAAAAAATATTACAAATTAGAAGATGTAATTATTAATTTTTTTATTAATATCCTTTAAATTTATATAAATTAATAAAAAAAGTTTAAAAGCTCTTCACTTTTATCTCATTAGGTTCTCCATATTAATCTTGAGTAAATTTAATTAAAAATATTATTTTTATTATTATTAATATTTTTTGTATATTTAATTTTCAATTTATTTAAATAAATAATTTTTGAAAAAAAATTATCATCATAATTTATTGATTTTTGTTAAAACTAAAATTTTTTAGCTATCTTAACTTAAATTTCATTTCAATTTTTTATTAATTATTTATTATTCATTTTTTATTATTTGATATTTTTTCTTCTTTTTTTGTTATTAAAACTTACACTTAATAAAAGCTATTTATTAGTTTTACATCGTAATATTTTTAATTATAAAAATTAATTTAAAACATTATAGTTCTTTTAATTTATTTGATTTCTTTTCCTTTTTCTTTTTATTATGATTTCTTATTTTTTCATTCTTTGTTAATTTTATTAATTTTTTATTAATCTTATTATTTCATATTTTTTCCTCCTAATTAACTAGAATGGAATACCTATTTAATTTATATCTAAGTAAAATTATAAATAAAGCTAATTTTTTGAAAGCATAACATATCTTTTTTGAAAAAAATATAAAAAATATTTAAAATCTTAATTTTATAAAACGTAAAAACTGGTTATAAAACTCGCTTTTTGCAAATTTGTATGGTAACTTACTCTATTTAATGATACATTTTTTGTTCAATATTTAAAAAGTTATAATTAAATTGGTGATGAAGGTATATCAAGCTTAGGTTCTGCTTTAACAAATTGCATTAATCTCTCAAATTTGACACTTAACCTTTAGTAAAAACAGTTTATTTGTTTTTGATTGTGATATTTTTAATTATAAAAACAATAAAACTCTTTTTTCTTTTTATTTTTATTGTGATTGCTTTTTTTTTTGTTCTTTCTTTGTTAATTTAGCTCATCATTTTATTTTCAACTTTTGCTTTTATTATTTATTTCTTATTATTTCATATTTTTTCTTCATTTTTTTCTTTAATTAACTATTTAATGATATATTTTTTCTTAAATATTTAAAAAGTAGGAATTAAATTGGTGCCATTGGTGCATCAGGCTTAGGTTCTGCTTTAGCAAATTGCATTAATCTCTCAAATTTGACACTTTACCTTGAGTAAAAATAATTTATTTGTTTTGGATTGTGATATTTTAAATTATAAAAACTAATTAAAAACAATAAAGCTCTTTTTTCTTTTTCTTTTTATTGTGCTTGCTTTTTTTTGTTCTTTCTTTGTTAATTTAGCTCATCATTTTATTTTCAACTTTTGCTTTTATTATTTATTTCTTATTATTTCATATTTTTTCTTCATTTTTTTCTTTAATTAACTATTTAATGATATATTTTTTCTTCAATATTTAAAAAGTAGCAATTAAATTGGTGGTGAAGGTGCATCAGGCTTAGGTTCTGCTTTAGCAAATTGCATTAATCTCTCAAATTTGACACTTGACCTTAAGTAAAAATAATATATTTGTTTTGGATTGTGATATTTTAAATTATAAAAACTAATTAAAAACAATAAAGCTCTTTTTTCTTTTTCTTTTTATTGTGCTTGCTTGTTTTTTGTTCTTTCTTTGTTAATTTAGCTCATCATTTTATTTTTAACTTTTGCTTTTATTATTTATTTCTTATTATTTCATATTTTTTCTTCATTTTTCTTTAATTTACTATTTAATGATATATTTTTTCTTCAATATTTAAAAAGTGGCAATTAAATTGGTGATGAAGGTGCATCAGGCTTAGGTTCTGCTTTAGAAAATTGCATTAATCTCTCAAATTTGACACTTGACCTTGGGTAAAAACAGTTTATTTATTTTGGATTGTGATATTTTAAATTATAAAAACTAGTTAAAAACAATAAAGCTCTTTTTTATTTTTCTTTTTATTGTGCTTGCTTTTTTTTTGTTCTTTATTTGTTAATTTATCTCATCATTTTATTTTCAACTTTTGCTTTTATTATTTATTTCTTATTATTTCATATTTTTTCTTCATTTTTCTTTAATTTACTATTTAATGATATATTTTTTCTTCAATATTTAAAAAGTAGCAATTAAATTGGTGGTGAAGGTGCATCAGGCTTAGGTTATGCTTTAGCAAATTGCATTAATCTCTCAA
>NW_002476018.1:0-21071 GCF_000189635.1 Tetrahymena thermophila SB210
TTGCTATTAACCACATATTTACTTGTAATAAAAACCTATAAAAAAAATTAATTTGTTAACTCATTGTCTTTATTGAGTGCTAAAAATAATTATCTAAACATGAATGTTTTTATATTTCTAATAAACCTTTAGAATGCAGTGATGAGCTTAATTTTGAATATACACTTTGAAGCAAAACAGTTTAAGTGTAATTATAAAATAAATATTTAACAAGATTGGAGTTAGTTAATAAAATAAAAATAGATGGATAGAGAAAATAGAAAGATCAAAGGATTAAAAATTCAATAATTTTATACAAAAAGGAAACAACATTTAGATAAATACTTTAATTAAATTAAAATAATTTATAAAATACAGCTTTTAAAAAACACATTTTAGAACTAAACAAAAAAATTTAAATTTAAAATGATTGTGTTTATTTTATAGAAATCGTTAAATTCATTTTATAAATAAAACTTTTAAGATTATTAAAATATTTATTTCAAACCATCTTGAATTTTTGTTTCTAAAAATGCTTATTATTAATCTAAAAAAGCTTATTTTATTAATAAGTATTCTTAGAAATGATTGTACTTGTTTATTCAAAAAAAAAATTAATTATTCTTTTCATAACTTAATCTAATAAAAGATATTTTTTAAAGTTTTAATTTCATAAAAGGATATCTTTCTTTCTATCTATATATCTCTCTTAATTTATTTATTTTTGCTATCTATTTTAATAGATTAAAATTTGGGCTATCTGAAAAAAAAAAAAAATTAAGTAAACAAATTTAGTTTTTCATAAGATTTTTTTTCTTTAAATATGAGCTTTTATCAACAATAATGCTTTAATCTGTATTATTTTCGTTAAAATTTTTGTTAGCAAAATTCTTGTCAAATATTTTTATTTTGTATTATTTAAATTCAATATTTTATAAAAATCTGACCTTTAAATTTCTACAACTTATTCAATAAATTATGATGTTAATATAAAAATATTTGTTATAACAAAACAATAGATGATAGCTAAATAAATAATCATCCAATTAAAAAGCGTCTATATTTATTTTATTCATTTTTTATTTATTTATGATTGTAAAAATGGTTGATTTTACTTATTCAACTTAATATATTTTTTTATGATTTATAATTATGTCTATTTTTTTATAACTTTCTATACCAGTACATCTATTTAAGTTTTTTAAAATAAATTAATAATTAAAAATAATAAATATATAAAAAAGTGAGCTTATAAAATTGATATTTAATTGCAATAATTCAATCAAATCGTTATAAATGAATAAATAAATACAGATAAAAACTCTTTATCATAAACTAATAATAAAAAATTGAATTTTAAGCAATTGATTTACATTATCTACTATTTAATTCATAAATTAAAAAAATAAGATTTATAATAAGTGAAATTGAAAAAGGTAGCTATTTATTAATTTAATTTAATTATAATTTTGAGGATTATCAAAAAAAGATAACTAACTAAAATTGAATAGATAAAAAAAATTAGTTAGATTTAATAATTAATTAATTAATTACCTCTTTTAAGAATGGCTATTGTAAATCAACTTACAAAAATTTAAATCAATTTATGATATTAGGTGTTTTTGATAAGGTCTTGATTTGTGTTTCCTTTCTATTTTAATTAATAATTAAATGTGAGCTTTCTGATAAAATTGTATATAGAAAAGATTAAAGATATCTAATAAATGCAATATTTTATCAGAATTTTTTTTTATAAAAAGGATCTTTAATGCAATTGGTAAATTGATGGTCTTTTCGGATATATTGATTTATTCAGCTCTAATTATATACATTTGATTTTAAATTATTTTTCTAATCTACTGATTAATTGGAAATATTGTTAAAATCTGATTGATACTTTGTAAATAAAAGTACTTGAAATTATCTTCTTATAATTAATAGAGAAAATTATTCATAATAGTCTTATTTTCAATAATAATATATTATTAATGGGTTTAAAAAAAACAAAAGCTGCATGTTTCCCAATTAATTATAAAACTCTATCTAATATTTTTCATTTTAAAAAATTGTTATTATAAGATAATTTATTACATTTTTGAATATTGCGATTACCTTTTAAACTAATTTTGACTGTATTTTTTATCTATTTTAATTAAAACAAATTCACCTTTCCTAAGAAAAGACTATAGAAAAGAGAAAATAAATCAATTAATTTACCATTTCATCAGAATAAGTATTTTGAAATACTATCTACCATTTAATAAAGTATAATAACCATTCATTGTTATCCATTCATACTTTTAGTTGTAATTAATGAATTTAACTATTAAATATTTTTATAATATATTATTTCATTAGAGAATTTATCAAAAATTGTTTTTTTTAAATAAAAAGCAAAAAAATAAATCAATTAAATGATTCTTGTTTTAAGTCTTACAATTTTCTTAATAAAAATTATTGATAAAGTGAAAAGAAAAGAGATAGATAATATTTGCATGAAACTTAATATTTGCAAGTTTATTCGGTCAGTCATTCAAAAATAGTACAAATTTTAATTGTATGTAATTTATTCAATCTAATTAAATACAATAAATATTGATTAATAATTAAAATAATGACAAATTTTTTAAAAGAGGAATGAATATAAGTGATTATCTTAATTTTACTGAGATTATTAAAGGATTCTATTTCTATTTTAAATAGCATGAATGGCATAAAGAGTTGAATAAAAATGAATTCGCATTTTTTAACAAAAAATAAATTAAACGCTTGCTATTTAAATTTAATAAAAATAGACAATTTTACTAAAAATAAGTATATCGAAAAATCATTTAAATTTTCAATTAGAATCTATTAATTATCTTGCTTGATTGGGTATTTAATTGGAATAGAATGGCTTTTTAATATTCAACACAATCTATTATTCAAAATGACAAATTGTGAATTTTTTCTCAATGATTGAAAATTAGTGGTAATAGACTCTCTTATCTGCTCTCTATGAAAAAATTTGAAGGGTATCTCTAATTTGAGGAGGAAAGGGAAAATTAATCAAATTCGAGTTTCGCTTCCACATTTTTCTTAAAAAATATTTAATTGTTTTGATTTTCTAAAGCATAAAAATATCTTTGTTTTTTTGGGAGGATTTTAATCAAACTAATTTTAATATTATTGTAAGATTGATTAGTTGGTAAATGAAAAAATTAATGTAATTTTGCATAAAAGTTAACTTAATTAATCAATAAAGGTTATTATACTTTTATAAAGGAAATCTTAGATTAATTAAAAACTGAATTTTGTGGAAAATTAAAACAAATAAAAAATATTGTTAAAATAAATCCAAATTGAACTGAATTATTAAAGAAAGATAAACTCCATCCATACTATTTTACAAATAAAAAAGCACAAATATATAAATGGAATAAGAAATAGACTTTGTTATTTCATGCTATGGAGATGATGACCTAGACTATTCTAAATATATAGACCACTCAAATGATAATTTATATGATAGAAAAGAAAAGCTCAGAGATAGTTTTGCTACTCAGGCTAACTCCTTGTTTTAAAGTGCTAGTAATATATTGTGTGAATCACTAACTTCAAATGCAAGCTTCACTTCAATTTAAAGAAACAACTCTATGCAAGAATAGACAGATATGAAAAACTCCTTTAACTACTACTCTCAAGTAGAATGTGATAATTCTAATAATAATATTTAAAGCGTCAATCCCTAAGAAAAGAGATGTTCTATAGATATAAAGTGCTTATAGAAAGAATATAATTATGAAAGTATATCTAAAATATTCTAAGATAATTCTACTGCATTCCTCCATGGAGAAATTGCTATCTAAAAATAGAGCACCGCTTATTCTTTCTCAGATTCTGATTTTATGAATCAAGATATTCTTAAATACCATAAATAAGTATGTAATATAACGTAAACAAGTAATTTCTTGCATGTAGAGTTAAGTTAAATTTAATAATCAAATTAATAATAAATTAACAACATAAAATTTTAATGGGAGCAAGAAAAAAATGAGGAGCTAGCTTGGAATAGCGAACAACCTTACCTCTATAATTAGGAAGACTATGAGAATGTCTAACAAAACTAATCTTAAGAGCTATGCAACTTAATTAATGATTATACTCATATTATTTCCTAATAATAACAATATTTCCAATAAAGCTTTGAACATAAGGATTTTTACTTACAAAATATATAGAGCTAAGAAAGATTCGATAGTATCAACAAAAGAGCCTTTAAAATTTTGAGAAAACTTTAATAAAATAGTAAAACCAGTATTTTTTCCTATAAAATTGTAAGAAAAACACCTTTCGAATATATTACACTCTCTCGCGGTTTATCTAATAGCTTTTTTGATAAATTAGGATTAGATAAATAAGAAACTTCCTAGTATATTATGAGAAATAACTGTCTCCCATTAAATTGCTACATTAATACTTAAGAAAAATTAAAATAGAGTTTTTAAGAAATAGTTACTCACTTAAGCTTTTTGCACTCTAATAATAATTACAAAAGAACTTATTAATGTGGTGAAATGCAATTTAACGCTATTATAGAGAGATAATTTTTTGCTCTAAATTAACAAATAGGCGATTAAATTTTAGATATTAATGACTACTTAATCGTAGAAATTATGTAAATAGAAGACCAACAAATAAATTAATTTTCATAACAAATGAAACAAAGAAAGTAATAATTTGGATTTTGTTTTGATTCTACTGAATTTCAATACAAAGTAATGAGTTCTAATATCGTTGATAGATATTATTAGAATTATTCTGAACAATAAAGATAAGAAAATTAAATTATAAGATTACTGAATAAAAAAAACCATAGATTCCATTGAAACCGAAAATTATTTATTAGTGAATAAAAAATGAAATCTAAAAACTTAATAAATAAATTACTAACAATAAAGAAAAATTTATATAATATTTATTATATATAACAAAAATTTTTAAAAATAAGTGTATAAAATGCACTGAATTAAAGTTTAGTTTATTCCTTATTATAAAACCTTAAATTAAATAAATATAGTATTTCTTCATAATATACATATATATATATATAAAGTTTAAATTAATTTAATAATAATAATAACAATTCCTCTTTCTGCTTAGAGTTAATTTATTTGTTTTGTTTAATAAGATATACTATTTACATATAATTACTGTGATGGATTTTGTATTTTGAAACGAAATAGTTTTTCTCCATTGATATAGATTGTAAGAATGAATTTAATTTTAATTTTATAACTTCTAATTTGTTTGAATTTAACAGATTCCTTGACATTAAAATTTATATTTAAGATTAAAAAAAATATATAATTTATTAGACTTGTAAATTAAAACATGCATTAAAATTTATCTAAAAAAAGAAGGAATGTGATTTGTTTTGCTTTGTTTGTGAAGACCAATAAAATTTAATATTTATTAATTATTAGACACTTTAAATAGCTTTATAATGCTTACATCTAGCATTCTATTCTAAATACAAAAAGGTAGATCATTAGAAATTTCTTGAATTTTATAGGAATATTTTTTGTATTTTATAAATAATATTTTTAAATGACAAAAATGCTAATATAAATAACAAATATTTTGTGTATATAATTAATTATAAATATATTATTTTTAAGTTTGATTGATTAAAATAAATTAGTATTTAAACGTTGAAGTTAATCATTTACTTAATGTTACAATATTTTCCATTTGTATGTTAACGTGATTATTCTCAGATGAGTTAGAATTCTTTTTAAACATAGATGATTCTTTAACTCTTAAGTGAGATTCATAATCTAATTCCACAATTTTACCAATTTGAAAAACTACAACAAACATAAAAAGCCCATATCCAACAAACTAGTTTAACTAGTACATTTCCATAAAATATTGATAAAATGGAAGTACATTCATGGTAAGAACTCCAATTAAATTAGCAGCTGCAAATGCAAATTAGTGATATTTTTATTTTAATAGTTTAGGTAGATATAAAATAAAAATAGGGAAAAGCATTTCATGAGTTGCTTTAGAGACAATAATAGGTAGAAGTGATAAAATTAAACCTAAGACACCAAAGTTCTCCAAAGTTTAGCTATTTTAAAAGAAAAGACATGATAAATAAGAAAAGCCTATGAGAACGTAGGTGTAAAAGAGGATTTATTTATGCTTAAAGCGAGAAACTAATAGAGCAGCAGAGATTCCACCAGAAAGTTCAAACATAGTTGAAACTGAACTGTTTACATATAAATTACCTTCGAGTCTGTTCATAGCTAAATAAACACCAAAATAGCTTACATAACAACCAGCATTGCAAACCATATAAACTATTAAATTTTTAAATTATTGTTTGTCACTTTTAATTTCTCTCATACGCTCCAAAAGCTCTTAAATGACAGAAACTCCTTCTTAGCGTGGTTCTTATTTAATTGTGTGGCCGTTTCCACCTTATTATTAAGACTCTTCAGCAGCTATTAAGGAGTCATTGAAAGTGTAACCATCACCACCTTCAAAACGCTTGGGGGCTTTGCTACAGTAATAATGGAAAATGCAAGTCATGATCAAGAGAGGGATACCACTGAACTAAGATAAATGAGTACGCCAGTAGACATTAAAATATGCGTAAGTAATATATATTATCATAGTGAAAGCCCATAAAAAGTTGGTTAAAATAGGAGCAGCATCTGCAATTGTATCACAAAAATATTCTGAAGCAAATACAAATAAAATTGCATAGAAATAAGAAAAGCAAAAGTTTTAAGCAAACAATGCAAAATTAACAAAAAAGAGACTGTCAAATAGCATTAAAGAAATCAAGCAAAAAGCTTCAGTGTATAAAGTAATCAAAATGACCCTAATATTTAATAAAATAATGTATTTAGAATAAAAATTCTTAATTTGTATTTAATGATATAAATTCAGTAAATTGTTCTTTTAACTCAAGATTTAATTGAGCTAAATAATTCTGTGTAACAAAGAATTTTAATTCATTTATTTGCTTGATTGTTTTATAGCTTTTAAAATATTAACAATCTAAAAAATATATTAAGCTTTAAATGTAAAATATTTTTTTGAAAACCCTTATTCTCTTATTATAAATAATAATCTAATTTTTTAATTTGTTTAATAGAAAAAATTTAGATTTTCTAAATAATTTTGATAATTAAATTATCTTGATTGAAATAATTATGATATTTAAGATTGCTTTTGAAGAAGTAAGCTAATTTATTTAATAAATAATGAGTGGCTTTATAAAAAAAATATTTAAAATTGTAATTAAAAGCAAAGAGTTTGACAATTTTAGAATCAATTGAATAATAATTATTAATAATATTGCAAATTGATTTCAATTATGAGATATTCTTTTATAGAGTTTAATATTATTACAATATTAATGAAAACAATAATAACTTTATTACTTAAATTTTTTTTGAGTTGGGACGTTCCAGACAAATGAAAGAATGAAACCGCATAATTAACCAATAGTAGATAATGTTTGCATAGAAGCTTCCATTACTTTTCTGTCACAAAATAAGTCATACTCAATAGGTATACTTAGGATGTCGTTATAAGGTTCGAAGTGATATTAAAAAGAGCTGTCTTATTTTCTCAATTTACACATTTCTTCTTCAGTACATTTGTATTGAACTCCATCACTTTTTGTGCATATTATGTCTGGCCTATAAAACATAAAGGGAATACTATTGAAAACAGTTCCGTGAATACCATAAACAATGCAGATGGTTATTAAAGCAGCTAATTGCTTTTTATTTGTTTAAAAAAAGAGCTTCTTTAAGTTCATATTCGTTCACTTACAGAGTAAGTATTTAAATTTTTTACTTTGCTTTATTTTTTGATTTAAAAAATTATAGATCTGATGTTTATGAACTTTAACAATTTCAAAAGCGAATATTTATGTCAGCCAATTATCATTTACTCAGCTAAATTAAATTAAATAAATGAAATTGACAAACTATTAAAAAAGCACATACAAACAAAATATTAACAAAATTTATTTTTGATTAAAAATATTGGATATCTTGCAATTTACTATGTAATATACGTATTATACTTAATCATTACTTTTTTAAACTCATTAGTTATAGTAAAATAGATCAATTTTTTATATTTATACAAATTTAAATTAATTTATTTAATATCTGCAATAAAATATAAATTTGTTCAATGGATAGAACTATCAAAATTAATTAAGTAAATAGAACCAAAATAATATTATACCTTCTATTATGTTTCTTTTTACTTATAAAATTTACATTTTTGTTTGCAATTGATGACGACAAATATGATTTAATTTGATTCAAAAATAAAATATTTAAATATTTTAAGTATATCTAATTAGTCATTTTGACTTTTAGGTTTATTTTTACTATTAGAAAATGTTAATTATTTAGTTGGTTTCTGTATTTCTTAAATACAAATCATAAATATTATTTTTAAACAATCAGATTTTTTTTATTATTATTTACTAAATAAAAAGAACTAATTTTAGTATTTTTACTTTTTAAATGTAAAATACCAAGTATTTTACCTGAAAAATATGAATATTTTATATGAATACACATAGCTATGATTTAAATGAAAATAACATGGTAAAATTTATTAGTATTTATTATTATTAATATAATTTTAAAATACTTATAAAAAATGTATTTCCAACAATTAATACTTTGATAACAGATAACAGATGTAAATTTAAAAAAATTAATTTAGTGATATTAAAAAATATTTGTTAAAAAATAAAACAATTAGCTTTTAACTAAAAATAGATTAGTGATCATTTTATCGTTTTAAGCATATTAATAGGGATTTTTATGTAAAAAATTAAATTATTTTATTACATTAAATTAAGAATAAATAAAAATAATAACCTATCATGTATGTAATAAAGAAATTAAAATACTTTAAATAATAAATTTATTTCAACTTTTAAATGAAAAAATACCTTTTTTCATATTTTTTATTAGAAATAAATTTAAAAAAAAAAATTTGATTTTTTTAAGAATTTTGATTTATTTAATGAAATCAATATAAGCAAGCAAGAAAATATTATTTATTTTTGGAAAAAAATATTTTTAATACCTCTAAATATTATCTAATTTTATTTTCTAAAATTAAGCTAATCCTTAAAATATCAATTCTTGCTAACTTGCTTGCTAGCTTGTTTAATCAAATATTAATTAAAAAGAATTAGGATCTTAATTAGCAAGAATTTTATCATTTAGATTTACAAATTGTTGATTGCTTGTAAAGAAATATTTATTAATTCTAATAAATACAAAAAAATTTATATTTTCAGAAAATGATCCTCAAAAATGAGCAAAATGAAATTAAACAAATCCTTTCTTAAAAAAAGGAATAGTTTGCTGTTGAGATAAGGAGAAGAAAAAATTAGTGCTAGATTGAGAAAAACAGGTAAATTATAGCCTTGAAATTCAATGAGAACATTCACACCAGATATGAAGAAACAAACGCAGCTCAAATTTATGAGTAAATCGTGAAAGAATATAGCTAATAGAATAATTAGTCAGGTATAGATTCTTCTCCTAGTATACTGTTGACAGATGAAGAATTTTAATTGCATTTAAATAACTTAGAGAACTATACAGGAAATATTTAGTTTTATTGCATTTTGAAGTCACTTATTTACATTAATGCATATTTAAGGATGAATAACATGAGTAGGATTAACATTTCTCAAAAGATGATAGATAATTTAGCTGATATTTCAGTTACTTATGAGAATTAACAGACATCTGAAAATTATTATCTCTCTATAATGGCTTTGTAATCAATTTCTGTGATTTCTTATTTTCCAATCAATGTTGATCTTTTCTCAGTAACATATTATTTATTTATTTATTTATTCATTCATTCATTCATTCATTCATTAATTCTGTTGATTTAAGAAGTTCTACTTATAAAAAATATTAAACATGAATTATAAATACTCTATTTAAAATAGGAAAAACTATTTAAATCTTTGTTCACTTGGGTTGACTCTAATATGATCCAATTATAATGCAATAGTTTCTAAGCTATTTATTTAGTATCATGCTCAGATGAAAGCATTATGTAGAAGCTTATTGTGTAGTATGATCTATTAAATATTTCTTTAAATGCACTTAAAAACACAATTAGTAGGTTAAAATCGATTGTTTCAAGTAAAAGCTCAAAAAAACTAAACTCCTAAAACAATTTAGAAGAAGTGCTTAGATAGTTGGTGTTGTAAATAATTAGAATAGTTTAAGATTATCAAATATTAACTATGAAAAGTAACAGCAGATTAGATCATTTACATTTTAACGAGTTACTTATTGAAGCAGCTTCTAAAATATTATTAGAGCATAGCGTAGTGGATATTTCTTCTTCTATTATTTGTGGTTAAATAATAAAATTATCTTTAAATTCTGAAATAACCTTTGAAATTACATTGAAAAATATTATTAATTCAAATATCATACCAATATTTTATGAAATAATTGGAAAATATGTCATGAACTACACAGAATCTAAATCATATTAACAATTAGTAGAAACCATAACAAATATCATATGCATAATATCCTCATGTGATGATCAAAATATTTCATAAATTGTTTATCAGTCAAACAGTAATCTAAGTATTCTCATTGACCTCCTAATTAAAGAGAGATCTAAAATAAATATAACTTCTCTTAAAATAATTCATAATATTTGCTTTGATAATCCATTTGCTTAAAACTATGTTATAGAAAGTAATGCCTTTTGGTAGAATTTAGGATTAATAATATCTTATTCAAGTAGTTAAGAATTGGTGAAAGAAATTCTTCTTTTGTTGTTTTAAATGGTAGAGCAAGTAACAAACAACATCGCAAACAAATTTATTGAGTAAAATGGGTTTTAAATTATATACTAAATTTTGTACAAATTTTAAACCCCTCAATTCATAATAATTTCATTTGACATCTTGAACGCCTTGTTCGACTACATCATCGAAGAGAAAATAGACTAAAATCTAGAAAAATTCACTTAATAATGCTCAAAATTTTAAATTATATAATTAGCTGAGAGTTTTTGCTCCAATCATCAAATTTAGAATAACGTTCAAAACTCTATATTTTACTTTTTAAACAAACTTGACACCCATAGTGATTTTCTTAAATCATAAAATAATTTTGCTATAACTGAAAACATTCAATTTAACTCTTTCAAACTCACTCCTGCAAGTTTTGTTTATTAAAATTACAATTGATTTAACTAGTAAAAATCCATTTTATGTTAATTACAAATATATAATTACTTCCTTCTATTACCATTTATAATTATAAATTATTAGATTTATTCAAAATTAATGATTAAATTTTACTATCTGCATGTAAATTGTTTTAATTTCTAATATAAATTTAAATTATAAATCAACAAAATCATTATATTAGAGTTTAATAGTCTCTAAATACTGAGCTTGAAGCTTGAAACGAATAAAAAAATCAGAGTATTGTTATCATCTTGAAATACTCTCACTCGATTTAAAATATTTAATATAACAATTTTTTGAAATCAATTTAATTAAAATTTTTATTTATTTTTGAAATAAAAAAAGAAAGCCATTAAACTTACTTACTTACTTTAGAAGAATATTTAGATTATTAATATATTTGCTAATAAATTGTTTAAGTTTTAACAATTACATCAATGTAATTAATTATTGTTTTATTTATTAATAAGTTTTGAGTATAATATTATGAAAATATTAGATAGAAAATGAATAAAATAATAAGGATATTAATATTAAAATATAATTTTACAAATAATAATTTAATAAGTTTTATGAAATTAATTAAGTTACCAACTATCATTTATATATTTATTTATGAATGAAAAAAAGTTAATTAATATTTTTATTAGATTAATTTTATTACTTAATTAATGAGTATTGGCTTAAAATAATGCTTTAACATAAAGCATAAAATAATATTTAAATTTATTAATTTTTAATTTTCTGGAAATCTAAATATTGAAGGTTTTCAAACTTTAGTTTTATCTTATTGCTTTATTAAATTTCTTAAAAATCTTCTAATAGAAATGTTTTCTTTAATAACTTTAAATGGAATCATATTAAGCATCTAAATTGTTCTATTGATCTATATATATATTTAAAAAATTAATATGGTGAAAATTATAAATGTATGCAATTATTTACCTCTATTGACTTTTAAGTTAGCACACGTAAAATTAAGAACAAAAACGAAAAAAAGAGACAAACTAAAAATACTGCAAGCAAAATAGATTAGATTGATAATGAGGTGTTAAATTAGTTTGAGCAATATTGCATCTCATACTACAGGAACCAATTCTATAGTGGTTAGAAATAAATGTACAAAGAAGAGTCTTTTTTTTATTTAAATAATTAATTATTAAAGTTTCTTAAAATAATTATCACATACCTGCATCTATAAAAATTTGTCTGTGAGTAATATCAGCTGCTGATTATATTCCTTCTTCATAATAAATTAAATTTGTTTTTAGTATATTAAAATAAGCCTAGACAACTGTAAATAAGCCCTATATTAAAGATATAAATCAATGTAAATTTTTTTAATAAAAGTTTTAATCTTTAAGTTGTAAATATTTACAAGCTGGAAGTTCTGATCAACAGTTATATTACACTGAGAATAATTAGGATTATTGTAAAATTAGCATACTGATCCATAATAAACGTTGTAGTAATTATTTTAGAAGGTAATACTTTATGATTGTAGTCCTTTGTTGAACTAATAATAATAAAAAAGAATTAAAAAATGTTATGTTTATATCATGTAATTTACGTCTATCAAACCTGTTCTTGTACCTAGAAGAGATTATAATTATTGCAACCCAGTACTTTCGGCAGTATGCCTTAACACTGGAAAGTCTGGTTAAATAAGCATCATTTTTTGAACATTTATATAATATGCAATAGTGCTTTACAAAATAGTATCAGAATAGAATTAAGGCCAGACGAATTATATTTAAGCTTTTTGTTATAGCAAATTCACATAACTTATAATTGAGAAAAGAAGACTTAAAACCAAAACGAAGATGTATTTGGCTATTAGTATAGCTTGTCCTCTAAATTTGTGCTTTTTATATTTTTTAATGATTTTCTATCTCTTTTTCATAAGTTCTTCCTATAATTGTTATTCATTTGATTTTGCTGAATTTACAGAGCTTTAATCAAGATTATCAGTAGAGTTATCTAAATATCAAATAAAATATGTTAATTAATTAATCATATTTATAAAAATAATTGAAAAAAATAATTAGGTGATGAATTAATTACATTATGATACTTCTCTTGTTGTTTACATTTCATCTTCCTCCTCATCATCATTTTTATTTCCTTAATAAATATTTTCTTCTTCTTCATCAGATGAATCATCTTTGGCATTGTCTTTTTCGTTCATAGCATCTCGCAAAGAAGTAAAAGAATCCATAAATTTCTCACAATGCTTATAAAAGTAATTAATATTATTGATCGGTATTTCGAGGAAAAAGAAAAGCACACTTTCTTTTTATTCTTTAATAACTACTGTAAAAATAATAAACAGATAAACTGATAGAGAGGTGATTATGAAAGTGACAGCCAGGATGATTATCATTACAATATCAACTGAGTTAATTTGATTGCTAATATTCTAATTTTTATTTGTGGTTTATTTTAATAAGCTATTATTTCTATTTGCAAAGTGAATTTAAATTACTTAGTAAATTTATTAAGAAAGTGATCTCTGGTTGTAGTATATTGTATTAAAGAAATTGTAAATAATTGTATAGATGTTAGGATTATTTAAACTAATTTAAGATAGTGGCTACTGAGATAATTGTTGAGCTAATGAATTTATCTTTTTTTTTTTAATTAAAGTAAATTAATTTAATTGAATATTAATTTTATTGATTTCTGAAATAATTTTACTGTGAAAATAGCATTTGTTACAGATTAATTTTTGATTAATTTATCTTATTAACTGTAGAAAATATAAATCTCAAGAGGCTAATCAAATTATTATTAATCAAAAAATGAATAAGAAGAGTCACTCATATTAGTAGTTATACCGATAATGTTATTAATGGAGTTTTACATTTCTAAAGTAATTTCTGTTTAATTTAACTAGCTTACCATCTCAGGATATGTATTTAAATTAACTAAATCAAATGTTTTTGAAACTATGTTGTTTATTGAAAACAGCCTATCATTGAAATACTTAATTCCAACTAGGTAATCATAGTATCCATTGATTAAATTAGAACTAAACAAATACTAGTATATACTCAGACCAAACAAAATACCTACCCAAACGAAACTAACAAAGCCAAAGCATTTTATACTCAAGTGCTATATTAATTTTATAATTTAACTAAATATAAAAATATTTATTCTATCTATTTTACATCATAGTCAGAGCTTAGAGCTTATTTAATAGTTTAAAAGGAGTTCTTCTAGTTAAAAATATGTTCATCTTCTACATTCTCAAACTTATCAGCAAACTAGTTAGCAAAGACACTATTTTCTAGATCATCTTCCTCTTCTTCCTAATTTATTAATAAAAATAAAATTTATTTGAGTTTTTAAAGAAATAAATAATACTTCGTCAGAAGAATTGTGCTCTCCTAAATATTCTAACTTGTTATTCCACAAACGCTTTGTTCTTATTCCTATGCCATAATTAATCCTATTTGTGATTTCTATATCATTATCATCTTAATTAAAGTCATCATCATTAAATTCAAAATCATCGAGCTGTGGAGGCTTCATCAAATCAACAATCATTTTAGAAATATTGGATATTCTGTATGTGTTTAAATTATCAGATTTCGCAATTAGCTGTTAATTTAGCTAAGTAGATTTAAATTAAGTATGCGAAACCAAAACGTCTGTAGAATTTTATTCATGTTATTCTAATTTAAAATAATTTATTTAGCTTATTGAATTTTTTAATAATATTTATTAAGTCTACCTCGAATTTCATCTTTTTGAGCTAAAGTTTATTAGTTAAGATTCTACTCAAATACATTTGAAAATTGATTAGGAGAAGAAAATGCTTGTTTTATTAGCGGAGAATTAATAGATGCATTTAGAGTATGTACATCATCTATTTTGTTTTAGTTCATCAAATCATCATGGATACTTTTTTAGTCTGAGTTTGAGTTGTTGTGTCTTTGAGAATTTTTGGTTGTGTTGTGAGTGCTTTTATCATTTTTTTCAATCTTCTCGAATCTGAAGCAATACCCTATAAGCTAAGGCTTCTAAATTAGAATATCATCATCTTCTTCATCAGGAACACTCATAGTAATTACAATTTATGTAATCTAGCAGTTAGAGTAATTCTATAGTGTGCTTCCATCAATTTGCTTAACACTTGAGCATATTTCTTTACCTTTTCTCTAATTGTAATTCTATATGTTCTTCCAATCTGGAATCTTTATTAATAAGTAGATGAATTAACAAATTAATTAAAATGTAAAGCAAACAATTAAACGAAAAATAAAGAATTATATATAATATATGCTTACTATGGTTTCAATTTTAGATTTTTATTTTTTTATTGTGCTTGAATCAAGACCAAATAAGAAAATACAAAATGGAGTGATATCTTTTATAGTTCCTTCTTCATCTGTAAATATTACAGCTGTGCTCTTTTTGACTTAACTTGTTTGAAATTCTACAACATAACGGCTCATTTCATCATTGAGCGGAATTACTTTATACTGAATAGGGAATATATAGCCATTTCTATTTTTACCAAATCTTTGCTAAGGTTCATTAATGTAATTACTTTCTACTTATCCAAGTTATATGTTCTCGTAGTAAGTTATCATTATTTGTTAATGGTATTAAGAAATCAGTTGAGGGATTATTATTTCAACCTGTTTGCCTATAAGCTCTTCTCTTTGATATCCAAAATGTATTGAGAAAAGAGAATTCAAATCAATTATCTATCCTACCTCATACTTGTGTCCATTATTTACCAAAAGGTAGGGTATGGGGTTATCCTTGTAATTGTAATTTCCGTCTTTTCCATCTTTTTCTTTTTCTTTGCCAACCACAATTTATTCTTTAGCTTTTTTAATTAGCTCTAATCCAGATTCTTTCTCATTCAAAACGTAGATAAAAAACTGACCAAATATCTTTTTTTATTTAAATAGATTTAAAATAAATTTATTTTTCTTTTGGTAAATTTCATATTTAAGGTGAGAATTTTGATTAATTGATTACCTTTAGAATTTTAGGAATATCTTCCCTTATTTTAAGCATAGTGTTCATCTATTCTTTTACCTAAAAAACAGTCTAACTAATTTTACTGCCTATTATGTTAAGCTTTGAAAGAGATGGATTTTCTTCTTTTAGTTCCTACCAAAATTCTTTGTGCATAACAAGAGCTCTTTTCATGTATTCTTCACACAATTACAGAGCAGAATCAAATTGAATTTATTAAATTATATCGTCATCACCGTCTTCTCCATCATTATCATTGCCTTAGTTTTCCTCGTACATTTTTTTGAAACGATAAATAATAAATTCTTAATCGAAAGATGGTTTTGTTCTTCCTGCAATATCAAATTACTCGTAAGCTAGATCTTTCTTTTTTGTTTTAAATTAAATTAATCAAAATTAAAATAAAAACTATTGCTAAATTTTACTCTTTTCATTCTTTCTGTCAAGAAAAAGGCATAACTAATTCTTAGCTTAGTAGAAGCAGGAAATTTTTTGACACCATTTAGATAAACTCTATTTAACTCCTAAATAATTTTTGAATCAAAATATTAAATACTTTTTTTAATTTAGCTTCAATTTACTTTAATAAGATTTAGACAGGCTTCTTCCATCTCATTTTAATTTTCCTTTGATTTCTTTTTAGATTTTTTCATTTTCAAGTAGCAATCTTCTTCCAAGCATATTTCTTTATGCTTTTCAATATAACCAATTAAGAGTATTTTTGAGTTAATATCTGTCTTGTAGTAATCAATAAGTTACAAGACTTATTTAATATGAGCTTAAATTTGCTCACCGCTTGTAAACTTTATTTAATTCTTAATTAAAGTGTTAATTCTATTTCTATTAGAATATATCATAATAAGAATAATGAATGGCAATCCAATACCCCAAGCAATTAATCCTCCTGTATACGAAGATCCAAAAAGCTTACATAAAAATAAATTAGTGTTTGTCCATAGATAATATGTTGTGATTATCTAATAAAATCTTGCTACATACTTAATATTAAATTAAATAAAATTTAAAAAAATGCATATGTGAATAAATAAATATATTTTTACTGGATCATAGTAAGGATCTTCTATGTTATAGGCCCACCATAAAGGAATTGAGGGAATGAATATACATAGAATAATCCACCAATAATATGAAGAATCACCTAAAGGAAAGAATGTTAAAATGAGGGTTCCAATAATTTTGTTAGCAATTAGTGTTGTTTCTCCTCTAGAATCCTAAGTTAATAAATTAATTACATTTAATTTGATGAATAATTTATTATTTTAAATAATTTTTTCACATTCGAATCAAAAAATATTTTAAAGAAATAATTTTTTAATTCAAAAAATTTATAAAAATTAAATTTTACTTATCTCGCTTTTCTATCTCCTACAGTCATCATGGGCTCAAAGTAAGTGTAAGCAATTAAAAAAGCGAAAGAAATGTAAATAAGATTGAAAAATTCACATATAACAACATGAACTATATGCCATCCCCTGTAGCATATGACATCTAGAAAAGTAAAATCATAGTTATTAAGTACAAGCGTCCCTGTTGAATCAGCTGAACACTTTTATATATCAACCAAAGTATTTGTAATTGGTAAAAAAAGCACTGTAAAGAAATACTAAGCTAGCAATCTCAGAATATCTAATGGCCAAGTAACAGTGAGTTTTTTTTTTGAAATTTTGTAGCTAACATAGAATATATCTATAACGACAATTAATATTGATGCGCACACTAAATAGAGAGTAAAAACAAACATAAAATATGTGATTGGCATGTAATTCGTAAGTTAAAAGAAGTTGAACACATTAAACAACCAATTCATAAAGCTATCTGCGTTCCAAGCTAGACCGATACCCTGATTAAAGGGAAAGTTAAGCATTTAAATATAATCTGCAGCTGTAGCATAAATTAAACTCTTTCATTTAAATAAAAAATAAATAAAATTAATAAATTAATGTTCTACTTTTAAAAATGATAATTATCATTTTTCATAAATTTTAAAAATAAAATTATATTAAATTCTTTAACGATAATAATGCTTTTTAAAACTATTCTAAAAGCATCTATCTAGTTGAATTCAATTTTTTATTCGATAAAATTTTATTTTTTATTTATTATCATTTTAATTTTGTTATATCTATTTAAAATCAATTCTTAAATAAAATATGGATTGGTCTATTAATAATTTAAAATATATTTACGTAGACACTTTCAGGTTCTTCTTTCTTAAGGAGTACGTATAATGTATTGTAGGTAACTAATTTTAAATCTTCTAATATGGCTTCTAAACCTGTTTTCTCCTCTAGTAAAAAATCCTTTTTTTTATCTTTCTTTTCCTCTATATTACTCATTTCTTTTTCTAATCGGTAACCTTAAAAATTAAAAAAAGAAATACTATATTCAATTATACAGTATTAATTTTTTTAATTATTTATAATAATTAGATAGATTTCAAATATCAACAAGATTTGTAATAATCATTTCCTTATTAAGATTTATTTAAAAAAACTAATTCAAATTATTATTTTGATGTTTTTAATGAAATAGATGAACAATTATGCAAGTATTTTTACAAACATTAAACCATATAAATTATTTTTAAGTAGAAATTTTAATTACTTTTATTAAATTATAAAATTTTAATATTAAGGCAAATATTTTTATGCTCTATATTTTGTAGAGCCTATTTCAATTCTGAAATCGCATGCTTCAAAAACGTTCTACAACTTTTTAAAGATAAATAATAAAGAAATTTTTGATATCTTCAATTCTCTTAGGAGGATTGTGCTTTGTTATCTTTAAATACTCTTATTTAATTTTTTTGAGTTCTATCAATGAAATTTATTTATTTATCATGAGCTTTTCAGTACAATCTGAGAAAGTAATAACATTAGATTAGATGCTTTCTTATTATTTTTATACAAGTTCATCAATTACACTTTGCACTCTAAGATCTAATTCTTGCAAGAAATTAATCTCAAATTTTATTTCCTAATTAATTAAGTAAAAACAATATGATTTTTATTCATTCATTTTATCAATATGTGTTAAAAGTAATCTTTCAATATCCAAATAATTATTATATTTTTATTTACTGGAGCAGTAGAAACAGGATCTTTTGATTTCTTAGCCTAGTATAAGAGTACATTAGCTATTTCTTCAAATGGAGTTTCTTCTTTAGATCTCAAATGGAATAAAGGGGAATCCCAACGATCTTTATTTATATTAATAATTTACATATATTCCTTTTTAAAATAAAATTATTACTTTTAGGGATAGGAATTTCTAATCTATTATTGTAATCAGCCAACCTAGAATATTTATAATTTCAATTAATATTCCCTTTGTAAAATACAAATAATAAAATAGAATAGAATTAATTACATCTCCTCAGTAAAATTATTTGCATTTTTAGAATTATTTTCTTTTGCTAATTATGGATCACATTCACAATAAATAACACAATGTTAAGTTTAAGCAGCTCTAGCAAGGCAAAACAATTCATATCTATAACCTGTTTGTAGGAAATTAAAATTTTTAAGCTAAATCATATTTAATGAATTAATAAATTTGACTACCTTTTATATAATTTAGTGAATCCAAAATCACAACTGTATTTCCAGCTATATTTTTCTCAACATTAGATCTTAAGAATCCTCTTGCGAATTTTTCTGCCTAAAAATCTGTAAAAAAGTAATGAGTTTGATTGAGATGATGTAGCAAAATACAAAAACTAAATATGATAATATAAATTTATATTTTATGTACCTTTGTAAACTTCTTTCTTTTCCATTTAAAGTATCTCTTCATTCAAATGAACAACCTAACATTTATGTTTCTATTCTAAATATTCCTTGATTTATAAAGCTCTTGTTGTCTTTCCTGAGCCTGGAATTCCGCAAAATACTATTAAAGGCATTACTAAAATTATATACTTTTTTGTTAATTATCCAAAAACTATACTTAATTTTTATTAAAGTAGCTAAGAATTTTGATTAATTGCTACTTTATAAAAAAAATATTAATCTAGCCTTTAAAATGTCTAAAAGGCTGAAAATCTTATAAAATCTTACTAGATAATTTAAAACTGCTATACTTAATTTCTATTTTAATTTCTTACTGGACAGCATATTACAATAGATAAATTTGTGTATAAATATGTATTCAATTATTTAAATTAATAAAAAAATCATCCTTAATATTACTAAAATATTTGTCACTTTGGGGTTGGGGTTGGGGTTGGGGTTGGGGTTGGGGTTGGGGTTGGGGTTGGGGTTGGGGTTGGGGTTGGGGTTGGGGTTGGGGTTGGGGTTGGGGTTGGGGTTGGGGTTGGGGTTGGGGTTGGGGTTGGGGTTGGGGTTGGGGTTGGGGTTGGGGTTGGGGTTGGGGTTGGGGTTGGGGTTGGGGTTGGGGTTGGGGTTGGGGTTGGGGTTGGGGTTGGGGTTGGGGTTGGGGTTGGGGTTGGGGTTGGGGTTGGGGTTGGGGTTGGGGTTGGGGTTGGGGTTGGGGTTGGGGTTGGGGTTGGGGTTGGGGTTGGGGTTGGGGTTGGGGTTGGGGTTGGGGTTGGGGTTGGGGTTGGGGTTGGGGTTGGGGTTGGGGTTGGGGTTGGGGTTGGGGTTGGGGTTGGGGTTGGGGTTGGGGTTGGGGTTGGGGTTGGGGTTGGGGTTGGGGTTGGGGTTGGGGTTGGGGTTGGGGTTGGGGTTGGGGTTGGGGTTGGGGTTGGGGTTGGGGTTGGGGTTGGGGTTGGGGTTGGGGTTGGGGTTGGGGTTGGGGTTGGGGTTGGGGTTGGGGTTGGGGTTGGGGTTGGGGTTGG
>NW_002476017.1:0-1844 GCF_000189635.1 Tetrahymena thermophila SB210
TTCACAATCTAAAACAAATAAACTGTTTTTTACTAAAGATTAAGTGTCAAATTTGAGAGATTAATGCAATTTGCTAAGGCAGAACCTAAGCCTGATGCGCCTTCATCACCAATTTAAAGAAGGGCTAAGCGACTCGAGTGGGCGAGTCGGAGGGTCTTAGCAGTGATATCGGGGGTTCGAATCCTATACCGCCCCCTTTATTTCGAAAAATTCCATGTAAAAATGTGAATGTTACCAGCGGTCTCCTTGGTAGGAGGGAAGGGCCAAATCTGATAGGTGGTAAAGAGGAGGCCCCATTCTGAACAGAAGATCTGGAATACAAATGGGAAGCGAGCATAATGCGTAGTCAAATCATGGAAGATTAGTAGAAATGCCATTAGGGTGTAGGTGACCCTTCCCTTCTAATATATTACCCACAATTATATATAAATAAATTGGTATACGTATAATAATAATGTATAAGTAATTATATATAGGGCCCCTATCCCGAGTGCATGTCACCATGTGCGAGTATGTATGTATGTATGTATGTATCACCAATTTAATTTCCACTTTTTAGATTTTGAAAAAAAATATCATTATATAGTTATTTAGAAGGAAAAAATGAAGAAAAAATATGAAATAAGATTAATTAATAATTAGTAAAATTAACTAAGAATGAAAAAAAAAAGATATCAGAATAAAAATAAAAAGGAAAATAAATCAAATAAATTAAAAGAGCTTTAATGTTTTAAATTAACTTTTATTATTAAAATATTACAATCCAAAAGAAATAAACTGCTTTTATTAAGTGCAAGTTATAATAGCAAAAAATAAAGAAAAAATATAAAATAATAAAATATGAATAATAAATAATTAATTAAAATTTGAAATGAAAATTAAGTTGACATAGCTAAATAATTTTTGTTTTAATAAAAATCAATTAGTAATCATTCATGATAATTTCTTATTTATATAAATAAATTGAAAGTTAAATATTTAAAAAATATTAATAAATAATAAAAATAATATTAATTAATAAAATATACCTCAAATTAATATGGAGAACCTAATGAGATAAAAGTGAAGAGTTTATAAACTTTTTTTGTTAATATTTTCTTTGCAGATGGGTACATAAAAGTATCGAATTCGACATATCACCCCCCTACCTATATCCCCCACTTATATATTTATAAATCTGATTTTTATTAAAAAATAAAAAACACTACTTATTACATTTTACTCTGTTAGGATTAAATTAATATAAATAATTTTTTAAAATGTTATTTTTAATTCAGATATTTTGTTCATAATATTATGAGATATTAACAATTAAGTAAGAAATAAATAAATAAACTCAACAATTATTTTTGTATTTTTAGTATTTAATAATATTTTGAAGTATTTAATTAATTTTTTTGATATAATATAATACATTTATTTTTGATAATAAATAGTAAAAGTGTTTATCAAAAATATATTAATTTTTTCATATATGTTTACATTCATCTTTTGATTTATTTTATATTAAAATAGTTAGTGGATTACTTTAATGTTGCATTTTAAGTATAAATTGTATTATTTTTTAGTTATTTCTTGTCTTATTAACAGTTTTGTGTAATTTAAAATAAGCATCATTCATCTATTTAGAATATATTGCAAATTTAATCAACTTTTAAAAATTATTTTTTCTTTCGTTTTTTGCAGTGACTTTCTTGCAGTCATAATCATTTTCATAGCTATTAATGAATCGCTTTAACCTTTTCCATTTTCAAATTCTCATCTAGCGCTTTTTCTGGTAATTTCACCCCTTTTAAAGATTTAATATAAAAAAATGCATTTAAATTGACAATATTCAAATAAAT
>NW_002476016.1:0-1549 GCF_000189635.1 Tetrahymena thermophila SB210
CTAAATTTTTGATTAACATTTTTTTATTTTTTTTTGTTCAGGTTCGAAATTTATTTAGATACCTTTTTTATTATTTTAAATTTTCTTTAAATTTTAAAAATAATATTTATTATTCTACTTAAGATTTTATTACCTACTAGAGAAATAATTATCATAGAATAGCAATAAATCATATTTGTTATAAGGTGCTTGAGCTACTATTTTATGCTATATATATATATGTAGATGTTCCTGCATTTGAAATATCACCAACCATTAATTACATAATGATTTGTGATCTTTCAAATGGTTATTATATTACTGATTAAAATTTTTTTGTTCTAAACTTTATTATTTTCTTTATTTTTATTTTTAAAATGCTTACAAAAATTAATAAAGATATAGAAAGCTTTTTTCAAATTTTGAAAATAAATAAACATTTTTTACAGTAAATAAATTTGTAATTAATTTTTGAAAACATTATTAGTTAAAAAAGAAGATTTTTCCATTCATGCATATTTAATTGAAATGTAAACTTAAACCTTCTTTTTGTAACTTTTTTTCAATTTGAATTATTAAATTAAATTTTATCAATTTACAGCAAAAAGAATTTTTTTTGCATAAAAAATTATAATACTCTGCTTTGTTTTCAACAAAAATATATCTTTTAGAAAAAAATTGTAATCTAATAATTCCTTTTATTCTTTATAAATATATCATTCCATGAATAAGCTATAAACTAGATTAACAAAATAAATAAAAATTTATTAAATTATTTAGGCATTTTTTAGCCTTTATTTATTACTTTTAAAATTTAATTTTTAAATTACAAAATTTATTTTTTATAATAGTTTTATTTATAATAATATTATATTTTTAATTTGTTTTTATTTTAATTGAAATCAAATCAAAATAAAAATAATTTACTTAATTTTCTAGAATCTTTTAAAAATCTCAAGATTCAGATTGAAATCTTAAATTTTGAATCTGAAATTTTAATGAAATTTCTTTTTATTTAATTCCAAAATATTTTCATTTTATTTGTAATGTAAATTAATACTTCCTTTAAAATTATATAAGAAAAAGGGAAAATATTAAAATTAATTTACTAAAATTATTCAAAATTTTTAATAATTTTCCAAAAGAATTTGGAAATTATTTAATTATTAAATAATTAATAAATATTTTCTTTTAAATAATTAAGCATTTTATATAAAAAATATAAATCAAAAAAATTTTTAAAATTTTTATCTGAATTAAATATTTATTATACATAAAATAAATATTTTTTAATAAAAAGTATTATTAAATTAATTAATCTAATGTTAAGTAAATCCAGGAATTAAATTCTTACTTTTTACTTTTGCGCATCCATAAGAATTTAATAAATACCTTGAAGTGCTATAATAAAAATTATCATATTAGATTTAAAATTATTTAATCAATAATTATTTTCATAAAATTAGCATATTCCCAAAAAAATATTAAATAAATTTTTATAATTTTATCACCATGTACATTAAACCAACCTAATATTATAGAATTATAGAAGTTAAAAAAATTCGAACAA
>NW_002476015.1:0-3166 GCF_000189635.1 Tetrahymena thermophila SB210
TTTTTAAATATTGAAGAAAAAATATATCACTAAATAGTTAATTAAAAGGAAAAAATGAAGAAAAAATATGAAATAATAAGAAATAAATAATAAAAGCAAAAGTTGAAAATAAAATGATGAGCTAAATTAACAAAGAAAGAACAAAAAAAGCAAGCAAAATAAAAAGAAAAAGAAAAAAGAGCTTTATTGTTTTTTATTAGTTTTTATAATTAAAAATATCACAATCCAAAACAAATAAACTGTTTTTACTAAAGGTCAAGTGTCAAATTTGAGAGATTAATACAATTTGCTAAAGCAGAACCTAAGCCTGATGCACCTTCATCACCAATTTAATTTCCACTTTTCAAATATTAAAGAAAAAATATATCATTAAATAGTTAATTAGAAGGAAAAAATGAAGAAAAAATATGAAATAATAAGAAATAAATAATAAAAGCAAAAGTTGAAAATAAAATGATGAGCTAAATTAACAAATAAAGAACAAAAACAAGCAAGCACAATAAAAAGAAAAAGAAAAAGAAAAAAGAGCTTTATTGTTTTTAATTAGTTTTATAATTAAAAATATCACAATCCAAAACAAATAAATTGTTTTTACCAAAGGTCAAGTGTCAAATTTGAGAGATTAATGCAATTTGCTAAAGCAGAACCTAAGCCTGATGCACCAATTGCACCAAATTCATTCCAACTTTTTAAATAATGAAGAAAAAATATATCATTAAATAGTTAATTAAAGGAAAAAATGAAGAAAAAATATGAAATAATAAGAAATAAATAATAAAAGCAGAAGTTGAAAATAAAATGATGAGCTAAATTAACAAAGAAAGAATAAAAAAAAGCAAGCACAATAAAAAGAAAAAGAAAAAAGAGATTTATTGTTTTTAATTAGTTTTTATAATTAAAAATATCACAATCCAAAACAAATAAATTGTTTTTACCCAAGGAAAAGTGTCAAATTTGAGAGATTAATGCAATTTGCTAAAGCAGAACCTAAGCCTGATGCACCAATTGCACCAATTTAATTTTCACTTTTTAAATATTGAAGAAAAATATATCATTAAATAGTTAATTAAAGGAAAAAATGAAGAAAAAATATGAAATAATAAGAAATAAATAATAAAAGCAGAAGTTGAAAATAAAATGATGAGCTAAATTAACAAATAAAGAACAAAAAACAAGCAAGCACAATAAAAAGAAAAAGAAAAAAGAGCTTTATTGTTTTTAATTAGTTTTTATAATTAAAAATATCACAATCCAAAACAAATAAACTATTTTTACTCAAGGCCAAGTGTCAAATTTGAGAGATTAATGCAATTTGCTAAAGCAGAACCTAAGCCTGATGCACCTTTTGCACCAATTTAATTTTTACTTTTTAAATATTGAAGAAAAAATATATCATTAAATAGTTAATTAGAAGGAAAAAGTGTAGAAAAAATATATCATTATATAGAGTAAGTTACCATACAAATTTACAAAAAGCGAGTTTAATATACCAGTTTTTACATTTTATAAAATTAAAATCAAATAAATTAAAAGAACTATTATGTTTTAAATTAACTTTTATAATTAAAAATATTACAATGTAAAAAAAATAAATAGCTTTTATTAAGTGTAAGTTTTAATAACAAAAAATGAATAAAAAATATCAAATAATAAAAAATGAATAATAAATTATTAATTAAAAATTGAAATGAAAATTAAATTAAGATAGCTAAAAAAGTTTAGTTTTAACAAAAATCAATAAATAAATAATGATGATAATTTCTATAACAAAAATTATTTATTTAAATAAATTAAAAATTAAATATACAAAAAATATCAATAATAATAAAAATAATATTTTTTAATTAAATATACCTCAGATCAATATGGAGAACCTAATGAGATAAAAGTGAAGAGCTTTCAAACTTTTTTTATTAATTTATTTTAATTAAAAGGATATTAATAAAAAAATAAATAATTACTTCTTTTAATGTGTTGTAATATTTAATCTATTATATCATTTATTTTTTTTTTCAAAAGTATTGAATAGCAAGCAATTTATGAAATTTAATTAATTAATTAATTATCAATGCATAAAAAGAACAAATAAATTTAATAATTAATTAATTATCAATGGATAAAAAGAACAAATAAATTTAATAATTAATTAATTATCAAATATTAATTTATATATTTGGTTTTATGAAGAGATATCACATAAAAATGAATTTAAAATTCACTATTTAAACTTAATATTTGTATTTATAACATATACTTAAAAATATATATAGTATGAATTAAAGATGGCCAGTTATTTATTTAGTCATATTTGAAAAAAGCCTAGTAGTTAAGTACCCATAGATTAAGCAAAACCTCCAAACCTCCAATTTTTATTTTCTAGAATATTTAGAGAACATTTTATAATAAATAATAAGTTAAGCACTTTAAAATTTATAATACCACGTTAAAAAAAATTACATAAATTCTTGATATGAAATAAGCTTATAAAAAGCAAAATTCAAGCATTAATAACTTTTAAATTCATTAATTTACTCTAAATATTCTCAAATAAAAAAATCAAATTTGTATTGTCTGAATGAATAAATGATAATTTAAAAAACAATTATTTTATGATTTTAAAAAATATAAAATGAAATAAATGACCACTAAAGTTAAAATAAAAAGTAAAACTTGATTTCTCCCTGAGGTTTTATTTAAATCATGGCATCTAATTAATCATGATAAATAAAAAAAGGATAGAAATATGATTGATGGATTATATTTAAGATTAAAATATAACTGGCATATAAAAGTTTGGCATTTAATAAAATGTAATATAACACTAAAAGTTTCAAATTATTTGATCATTTTTGGAGAAACCAGAGGGTTTGTTTATGAGGATTTAATTTATTTAAGTAAATTTAATTTTTTTATTTTTTATAAATAATTTATTTACTTACAAAAATATGAATGATATTTATAAATATAAAATCAATAATAAAATCTATCGATCTATAATATTTTAGGTAAAAAACA
Source organism: Tetrahymena thermophila SB210 (assembly GCF_000189635.1). Lineage (NCBI taxonomy): Eukaryota > Ciliophora > Oligohymenophorea > Hymenostomatida > Tetrahymenidae > Tetrahymena > Tetrahymena thermophila. The sequence continues at coordinate 3,016 of NW_002476015.1, forward strand.
CTTTTTCAAAATATTATATAATAAAATATATAATACTATTCGAACATTTTATATTTATTCATCCTTTTTTCACCTATTTTTTATCAATAGTGATCAAAGACAACTAATCTTTTTGATTTAAGAAACTTGCTTAATACTTTGAACTTTTATG
>NW_002476014.1:0-1305 GCF_000189635.1 Tetrahymena thermophila SB210
AAAAGGAAATTAAATAAAAAACTAATAAATAAATTAAAAGAGTAAGTTATATTGTTTAAATTGAATTTTTATAAGTATAAATAATAAAATTTAAAACTAGTAAACTCCTTATGTCAAGTAAAAGTTTTAGAAGGAAAAAGTGTATTAAATAAAAAATGGATTATGAATTTTAAAAATTTTCAATGAAAGTTAGGTTAAAATAACTAAAAAAACATTAGTAAATAAAATGTTGGAATATGGGTTGTAATTTCTATTAGAAAAAAATGAATAATATTTATAAATTAAATATACCCCAGATCAATATGGAGAACCTAATGAGATTATAATGAAGAGTTTAAAAACTTTTTATATTATTTAAAATAAATTTAAAGTATTTTAATTTAAAAAATAAAAAATTACTTCTTATAATTTGTTGTAATATTCAATCTATTATATCATTTATTTTTTTTCTTTCAAAAATATTCAATAGCAATTAATGGAAATTTAATTAATAATAAGTGGATAAAAAGAACAAATTAATTATATTAATTTATAAATTTGCTTTCAGTTAGTAAGAGAAATCACAAAAAAGTTAGGATAACTAACATTCATTATTAAATCTTAATATTTTTATTTTAAATGTGTACTTTAAATTATAGTAGGAACATTAGATTTGATATAAACGGTAATGAGAATATGAACTCACTAGAATAAAATAAATTTTTGCATATTTATGTCAATTTTTGTAATGATCTGAAAAATTATTATTTGAGACAATAATTAAAAATTTTTTATTAATTATAGATAATTTAATTTAACTAAATTTAAATTTAACATTAATATTATTTTTAGTTTTTTTATTTTTAGATGCTTTTTAAAAAATACTTCTATGATGATATGACTTTAAGGTGTTTCTTTAATAGCTTTCATTATTTTTTATTTTTGGCACTTTAAAAAGCATACATAATAGATGTATGTAGGTAGAACTCTTTCTTTTTACAAACTAAAAAAATTCTTATCACTACTAATTACAAGAATAATAAACAAGGAAAAAATAATTTACCCAAGAAATAGTGCCAAATTTTACAGTTTGTTACACTTTTCTAAAGCATTACCTAATTCTGATACACTGAAATCATTAATATTATTCTCCCTTTTAATGAATTTAAAATATATTTATTTGTATTGATTAAAAAATTTATATAAATATCAGTAAATTTTAACAAATATTTAAAAATGATTTTAAGAATAAAATTAATATAAAACAAATTTTTGAGTTGGGAAAAGATAAATTGAAACTAATTAAATATATTGTAAATTATAAAA